>NC_068313.1:36315730-36325730 GCF_025860055.1 Xyrauchen texanus | reverse complement strand
ATCACTGAGTGTGTGTGTATTAATGATGTTAGTGATCACTGAGAGTGTGTGTGTGTTAATTATGTTAGTGATCACTGAGTGTGTGTGTGTGTGTGTGTGTTAATGATGTTAGTGATCACTGAGAGTGTGTGTGTGTGTGTTAATGATGTTAGTGATCACTGAGAGTGTGTGTGTGTGTTAATGATGTTAGTGATCACTGAGAGTGTGTGTGTGTGTGTTAATGATATTAGTGATCACTGAGAGTGTGTGTGTGTGTGTTAATGATGTTAGTGATCACTGAGTGTGTGTGTTAATGATGTTAGTGATCACTGAGAGTGTGTGTGTTAATGATGTTAGTGATCACTGAGTGTGTGTGTTAATGATGTTAGTGATCACTGAGAGTGTGTGTGTTAATGATGTTAGTGATCACTGAGAGTGTGTGTGTGTGTTAATGATGTTAGTGATCACTGAGAGTGTGTGTGTTAATGATGTTAGTGATCACTGAGTGTGTGTGTGTGTGTGTGTTAATGATGTTAGTGATCACTGAGAGTGTGTGTGTGTGTGTGTTAATGATGTTAGTGATCACTGAGAGTGTGTGTGTGTGTTAATGATGTTAGTGATCACTGAGAGTGTGTGTGTGTGTGTGTGTTAATGATGTTAGTGATCACTGAGAGTGTGTGTGTGTGTGTGTGTTAATGATGTTAGTGATCACTGAGAGTGTGTGTGTGTCTGTGTGTTAATGATGTTAGTGATCACTGAGTGTGTGTGTGTTAATGATGTTAGTGATCACTGAGAGAGTGTGTGTGTTAATGATGTTAGTGATCACTGAGAGAGTGTGTGTGTTAATGATGTTAGTGATCACTGAGAGTGTGTGTGTTAATGATGTTAGTGATCACTGAGAGTGTGTGTGTTAATGATGTTAGTGATCACTGAGAGTGTGTGTGTTAATGATGTTAGTGATCACTGAGAGTGTGTGTGTTAATGATGTTAGTGATCACTGAGAGTGTGTGTGTGTGTGTGTTAATGATGTTAGTGATCACTGAGAGAGTGTGTGTGTGTGTTAATGATGTTAGTGATCACTGAGAGTGTGTGTGTTAATGATGTTAGTGATCACTGAGTGTGTGTGTGTGTTAATGATGTTAGTGATCACTGAGAGTGTGTGTGTGTGTTAATGATGTTAGTGATCACTGAGAGTGTGTGTGTGTTAATGATGTTAGTGATCACTGAGAGTGTGTGTGTTAATGATGTTAGTGATCACTGAGAGTGTGTGTGTGTGTGTGTGTGTGTGTGTGTTAATGATGTTAGTGATCACTGAGTGTGTGTGTGTGTGTTAATGATGTTAGAGATCACTGAGTGTGTGTGTGTGTGTGTGTGTGTTAATGATGTTAGTGATCACTGAGAGTGTGTGTGTGTGTTAATGATGTTAGTGATCACTGAGTGTGTGTGTGTTAATGATGTTAGTGATCACTGAGAGTGTGTGTGTGTTTGTTAATGATGTTAGTGATCACTGAGAGTGTGTGTGTGTGTGTTAATGATGTTAGTGATCACTGAGTGTGTGTGTGTGTGTTAATGATGTTAGTGATCACTGAGAGTGTGTGTGTGTGTGTTAATTATGTTAGTGATCACTGAGAGTGTGTGTGTTAATGATGTTAGTGATCACTGAGAGTGTGTGTGTGTGTTAATGATGTTAGTGATCACTGAGAGTGTGTGTGTTAATGATGTTAGTGATCACTGAGAGTGTGTGTGTTAATGATGTTAGTGATCACTGAGAGTGTGTGTGTTAATGATGTTAGTGATCACTGAGTGTGTGTGTTAATGATGTTAGTGATCACTGAGAGTGTGTGTTAATGATGTTAGTGATCACTGAGAGTGTGTGTGTGTGTTAATGATGTTAGTGATCACTGAGAGTGTGTGTGTTAATGATGTTAGTGATCACTGAGTGTGTGTGTGTGTGTGTTAATGATGTTAGTGATCACTGAGATGTGTGTGTGTGTGTGTTAATGATGTTAGTGATCACTGAGAGTGTGTGTGTGTGTTAATGATGTTAGTGATCACTGAGAGTGTGTGTGTGTGTGTGTTAATGATGTTAGTGATCACTGAGAGTGTGTGTGTGTGTGTGTGTGTTAATGATGTTAGTGATCACTGAGAGTGTGTGTGTGTCTGTGTGTTAATGATGTTAGTGATCACTGAGTGTGTGTGTGTTAATGATGTTAGTGATCACTGAGAGTGTGTGTGTGTGTTAATGATGTTAGAGATCACTGAGTGTGTGTGTGTGTGTGTGTGTGTTAATGATGTTAGTGATCACTGAGAGTGTGTGTGTGTGTTAATGATGTTAGTGATCACTGAGTGTGTGTGTGTTAATGATGTTAGTGATCACTGAGAGTGTGTGTGTGTGTGTTAATGATGTTAGTGATCACTGAGTGTGTGTGTGTGTGTTAATGATGTTAGTGATCACTGAGAGTGTGTGTGTTAATGATGTTAGTGATCACTGAGAGTGTGTGTGTGTGTTAATGATGTTAGTGATCACTGAGTGTGTGTGTGTGTGTGTGTGTGTTAATGATGTTAGTGATCACTGAGAGTGTGTGTGTGTGTTAATGATGTTAGTGATCACTGAGGTGATGTGTGTGTGTGTGTGTTAATGATGTTAGTGATCACTGAGAGTGTGTGTGTGTGTTAATGATGTTAGTGATCACTGAGTGTGTGTGTGTTAATGATGTTAGTGATCACTGAGAGTGTGTGTGTGTTTGTTAATGATGTTAGTGATCACTGAGTGTGTGTGTGTGTGTGTGTTAATGATGTTAGTGATCACTGAGTGTGTGTGTGTGTGTTAATGATGTTAGTGATCACTGAGAGTGTGTGTGTGTGTGTGTTAATGATGTTAGTGATCACTGAGAGTGTGTGTGTTAATGATGTTAGTGATCACTGAGTGTGTGTGTGTGTTAATGATGTTAGTGATCACTGAGAGTGTGTGTGTGTTAATTATGTTAGTGATCACTGAGAGTGTGTGTGTTAATGATGTTAGTGATCACTGAGAGTGTGTGTGTTAATGATGTTAGTGATCACTGAGAGTGTGTGTGTTAATGATGTTAGTGATCACTGAGGTGGTGTGTGTGTTAATGATGTTAGTGATCACTGAGATGTGTGTGTTAATGATGTTAGTGATCACTGAGAGTGTGTGTGTGTGTTAATGATGTTAGTGATCACTGAGAGTGTGTGTGTTAATGATGTTAGTGATCACTGAGTGTGTGTGTGTGTGTGTGTGTTAATGATGTTAGTGATCACTGAGAGTGTGTGTGTGTGTGTGTTAATGATGTTAGTGATCACTGAGAGTGTGTGTGTGTGTTAATGATGTTAGTGATCACTGAGAGTGTGTGTGTGTGTGTGTGTTAATGATGTTAGTGATCACTGAGAGTGTGTGTGTGTGTGTGTGTTAATGATGTTAGTGATCACTGAGAGTGTGTGTGTGTCTGTGTGTTAATGATGTTAGTGATCACTGAGTGTGTGTGTGTTAATGATGTTAGTGATCACTGAGAGTGTGTGTGTTAATGATGTTAGTGATCACTGAGAGAGTGTGTGTGTTAATGATGTTAGTGATCACTGAGAGTGTGTGTGTTAATGATGTTAGTGATCACTGAGAGTGTGTGTGTTAATGATGTTAGTGATCACTGAGAGTGTGTGTGTTAATGATGTTAGTGATCACTGAGAGTGTGTGTGTGTGTGTTAATGATGTTAGTGATCACTGAGAGAGTGTGTGTGTGTGTTAATGATGTTAGTGATCACTGAGAGTGTGTGTGTTAATGATGTTAGTGATCACTGAGTGTGTGTGTGTGTTAATGATGTTAGTGATCACTGAGAGTGTGTGTGTTAATGATGTTAGTGATCACTGAGAGTGTGTGTGTGTGTTAATGATGTTAGTGATCACTGAGAGTGTGTGTGTTAATGATGTTAGTGATCACTGAGAGTGTGTGTGTGTGTGTGTAATGATGTTAGTGATCACTGAGTGTGTGTGTATTAATGATGTTAGTGATCACTGAGAGTGTGTGTGTGTTAATTATGTTAGTGATCACTGAGTGTGTGTGTGTGTGTGTGTTAATGATGTTAGTGATCACTGAGAGTGTGTGTGTGTGTTAATGATGTTAGTGATCACTGAGAGTGTGTGTGTGTGTTAATGATGTTAGTGATCACTGAGAGTGTGTGTGTGTGTGTTAATGATGTTAGTGATCACTGAGAGTGTGTGTGTGTGTGTTAATGATGTTAGTGATCACTGAGAGTGTGTGTGTTAATGATGTTAGTGATCACTGAGAGTGTGTGTGTTAATGATGTTAGTGATCACTGAGAGTGTGTGTGTTGAATGATGTTAGTGATCACTGAGAGTGTGTGTGTTAATGATGTTAGTGATCACTGAGAGTGTGTGTGTGTGTTAATGATGTTAGTGATCACTGAGAGTGTGTGTGTTAATGATGTTAGTGATCACTGAGAGTGTGTGTGTGTGTGTGTAATGATGTTAGTGATCACTGAGAGTGTGTGTGTGTGTGTAATGATGTTAGTGATCACTGAGTGTGTGTGTGTGTTAATGATGCTAGTGATCACTGAGATGTGTGTGTGTGTGTGTTAATGATGTTAGTGATCACTGAGAGTGTGTGTGTGTGTGTTAATGATGTTAGTGATCACTGAGAGTGTGTGTGTTGTGTGTTAATGATGTTAGTGATCACTGAGTGTGTGTGTGTGTTAATGATGTTAGTGATCACCGAGAGTGTGTGTGTGTGTTAATGATGTTAGTGATCACTGAGAGTGTGTGTGTTAATGATGTTAGTGATCACTGAGAGTGTGTGTGTTAATGATGTTAGTGATCACTGAGAGTGTGTGTGTTAATGATGTTAGTGATCACTGAGAGTGTGTGTGTGTGTGTAATGATGTTAGTGATCACTGAGAGTGTGTGTGTGTGTTAATGATGTTAGTGATCACTGAGAGTGTGTGTGTTAATGATGTTAGTGATCACTGAGTGTGTGTGTGTGTTAATGATGTTAGTGATCACTGAGAGTGTGTGTGTGTGTGTTAATGATGTTAGTGATCACTGAGAGTGTGTGTGTGTTAATGATGTTAGTGATCACTGAGAGTGTGTGTGTTAATGATGTTAGTGATCACTGAGAGTGTGTGTGTGTGTGTGTGTGTAATGATGTTAGTGATCACTGAGTGTGTGTGTGTGTGTTAATGATGTTAGAGATCACTGAGGTGTGTGTGTGTGTGTGTGTGTTAATGATGTTAGTGATCACTGAGAGTGTGTGTGTGTGTGTGAATGATGTTAGTGATCACTGAGAGTGTGTGTGTGTTAATGATGTTAGTGATCACTGAGAGTGTGTGTGTGTTTGTTAATGATGTTAGTGATCACTGAGAGTGTGTGTGTGTGTGTTAATGATGTTAGTGATCACTGAGTGTGTGTGTGTGTTAATGATGTTAGTGATCACTGAGAGTGTGTGTGTTAATGATGTTAGTGATCACTGAGAGTGTGTGTGTTAATGATGTTAGTGATCACTGAGAGTGTGTGTGTGTGTGTTAATGATGTTAGTGATCACTGAGAGTGTGTGTGTTAATGATGTTAGTGATCACTGAGAGTGTGTGTGTGTTAATGATGTTAGTGATCACTGAGAGTGTGTGTGTTAATGATGTTAGTGATCACTGAGAGTGTGTGTGTTAATGATGTTAGTGATCACTGAGTGTGTGTGTGTTAATGATGTTAGTGATCACTGAGAGTGTGTGTTAATGATGTTAGTGATCACTGAGAGTGTGTGTGTGTGTTAATGATGTTAGTGATCACTGAGAGTGTGTGTGTTAATGATGTTAGTGATCACTGAGTGTGTGTGTGTGTGTGTGTTAATGATGTTAGTGATCACTGAGAGTGTGTGTGTGTGTGTGTTAATGATGTTAGTGATCACTGAGAGTGTGTGTGTGTGTTAATGATGTTAGTGATCACTGAGAGTGTGTGTGTGTGTGTTAATGATGTTAGTGATCACTGAGAGAGTGTGTGTGTGTGTTAATGATGTTAGTGATCACTGAGAGTGTGTGTGTTAATGATGTTAGTGATCACTGAGTGTGTGTGTGTGTTAATGATGTTAGTGATCACTGAGAGTGTGTGTGTGTGTGTTAATGATGTTAGTGATCACTGAGAGTGTGTGTGTGTTAATGATGTTAGTGATCACTGAGAGTGTGTGTGTGTGTGTGTGTGTGTGTGTGTTAATGATGTTAGTGATCACTGAGTGTGTGTGTGTGTGTTAATGATGTTAGTGATCACTGAGTGTGTGTGTGTGTGTGTGTGTGTTAATGATGTTAGTGATCACTGAGAGTGTGTGTGTGTGTTAATGATGTTAGTGATCACTGAGTGTGTGTGTGTTAATGATGTTAGTGATCACTGAGAGTGTGTGTGTGTTTGTTAATGATGTTAGTGATCACTGAGAGTGTGTGTGTGTGTGTTAATGATGTTAGTGATCACTGAGTGTGTGTGTGTGTTAATGATGTTAGTGATCACTGAGAGTGTGTGTGTGTGTGTTAATTATGTTAGTGATCACTGAGAGTGTGTGTGTTAATGATGTTAGTGATCACTGAGAGTGTGTGTGTTAATGATGTTAGTGATCACTGAGAGTGTGTGTGTGTGTGTTAATGATGTTAGTGATCACTGAGAGTGTGTGTGTTAATGATGTTAGTGATCACTGAGAGTGTGTGTGTTAATGATGTTAGTGATCACTGAGAGTGTGTGTGTTAATGATGTTAGTGATCACTGAGAGTGTGTGTGTTAATGATGTTAGTGATCACTGAGTGTGTGTGTTAATGATGTTAGTGATCACTGAGAGTGTGTGTGTGTGTTAATGATGTTAGTGATCACTGAGAGTGTGTGTGTGTTAATGATGTTAGTGATCACTGAGAGTGTGTGTGTGTGTTAATGATGTTAGTGATCACTGAGAGTGTGTGTGTGTGTGTGTTAATGATGTTAGTGATCACTGAGAGTGTGTGTGTGTGTTAAATGATGTTAGTGATCACTGAGAGTGTGTGTGTGTTAATGATGTTAGTGATCACTGAGAGTGTGTGTGTTAATGATGTTAGTGATCACTGAGAGTGTGTGTGTGTGTGTGTTAATGATGTTAGTGATCACTGAGTGTGTGTGTTAATGATGTTAGTGATCACTGAGTGTGTGTGTGTGTGTGTTAATGATGTTAGTGATCACTGAGAGTGTGTGTGTGTTAATGATATTAGTGATCACTGAGTGTGTGTGTGTTAATGATGTTAGTGATCACTGAGAGTGTGTGTGTGTTTGTTAATGATGTTAGTGATCACTGAGTGTGTGTGTGTGTTTGTTAATGATGTTAGTGATCACTGAGTGTGTGTGTGTGTGTGTGTGTGTGTTAATGATGTTAGTGATCACTGAGAGTGTGTGTGTTAATGATGTTAGTGATCACTGAGAGTGTGTGTGTGTGTGTGTGTGTGTGTTAATGACGTTAGTGATCACTGAGTGTGTGTGTGTGTGTTAATGATGTTAGTGATCACTGAGTGTGTGTGTGTGTGTGTGTTAATGATGTTAGTGATCACTGAGAGTGTGTGTGTGTTAATGATGTTAGTGATCACTGAGAATGTGTGTGTTAATGATGTTAGTGATCACTGAGAGTGTGTGTGTGTTTGTTAATGATGTTAGTGATCACTGAGTGTGTGTGTGTGTTTGTTAATGATGTTAGTGATCACTGAGTGTGTGTGTGTGTGTGTTAATGATGTTAGTGATCACTGAGAGTGTGTGTGTGTGTGTTAATGATGTTAGTGATCACTGAGTGTGTGTGTGTGTGTGTGTGTTAATGATGTTAGTGATCACTGAGAGTGTGTGTGTGTGTGTTAATGATGTTAGTGATCACTGAGAGTGTGTGTGTGTTAATGATGTTAGTGATCACTGAGAGTGTGTGTGTTAATGATGTTAGTGATCACTGAGAGTGTGTGTGTGTGTGTGTGTTAATGATGTTAGTGATCACTGAGAGTGTGCGTGTTAATGATGTTAGTGATCACTGAGAGTGTGTGTGTTAATGATGTTAGTGATCACTGAGAGTGTGTGTGTTAATGATGTTAGTGATCACTGAGTGTGTGTGTGTGTGTGTGTGTTAATGATGTTAGTAATCACTGAGAGTGTGTGTGTGTGTTAATGATGTTAGTGATCACTGAGAGTGTGTGTGTGTTAATGATGTTAGTGATCACTGAGTGTGTGTGTGTGTTAATGATGTTAGTGATCACTGAGAGTGTGTGTGTGTTAATGATGTTAGTGATCACTGAGTGTGTGTGTGTGTTAATGATGTTAGTGATCACTGAGAGTGTGTGTGTTAATGATGTTAGTGATCACTGAGAGTGTGTGTGTGTGTGTGTGTTAATGATGTTAGTGATCACTGAGTGTGTGTGTGTGTGTAATGATGTTAGTGATCACTGAGATGTGTGTGTGTGTTAATGATGTTAGTGATCACTGAGTGTGTGTGTGTGTGTGTGTTAATGATGTTAGTGATCACTGAGAGTGTGTGTGTGTGTGTTAATGATGTTAGTGATCACTGAGAGTGTGTGTGTGTGTTAATGATGTTAGTGATCACTGAGAGTGTGTGTGTGTGTGTTAATGATGTTAGTGATCACTGAGAGTGTGTGTGTGTGTGTTAATGATGTTAGTGATCACTGAGAGTGTGTGTGTGTTAATGATGTTAGTGATCACTGAGAGTGTGTGTGTGTTAATGATGTTAGTGATCACTGAGTGTGTGTGTGTTAATGATGTTAGTGATCACTGAGTGTGTGTGTGTGTGTTAATGATGTTAGTGATCACTGAGAGTGTGTGTGTGTTAATGATGTTAGTGATCACTGAGATGTGTGTGTGTGTGTGTTAATGATGTTAGTGATCACTGAGAGTGTGTGTGTGTGTGTGTTAATGATGTTAGTGATCACTGAGTGTGTGTGTGTGTGTTAATGATGTTAGTGATCACTGAGTGTGTGTGTGTGTGTGTTAATGATGTTAGTGATCACTGAGAGTGTGTGTGTGTGTGTGTTAATGATGTTAGTGATCACTGAGAGTGTGTGTGTGTGTGTGTTAATGATGTTAGTGATCACTGAGAGTGTGTGTGTGTGTGTTAATGATGTTAGTGATCACTGAGAGTGTGTGTGTTAATGATGTTAGTGATCACTGAGAGTGTGTGTGTGTTAATGATGTTAGTGATCACTGAGAGTGTGTGTGTGTTAATGATGTTAGTGATCACTGAGAGTGTGTGTGTTAATGATGTTAGTGATCACTGAGAGTGTGTGTGTTAATGATGTTAGTGATCACTGAGATGTGTGTGTGTTAATGATGTTAGTGATCACTGAGATGTGTGTGTGTGTGTTAATGATGTTAGTGATCACTAGAGAGTGTGTGTGTGTTAATGATGTTAGTGATCACTGAGAGTGTGTGTGTTAATGATGTTAGTGATCACTGAGTGTGTGTGTGTGTGTTAATGATGTTAGTGATCACTGAGAGTGTGTGTGTGTGTTAATGATGTTAGTGATCACTGAGAGTGTGTGTGTGTTAATGATGTTAGTGATCACTGAGAGTGTGTGTGTGTGTTAATGATGTTAGTGATCACTGAGAGTGTGTGTGTGTGTGTGTGTGTTAATGATGTTAGTGATCACTGAGTGTGTGTGTGTGTGTTAATGATGTTAGTGATCACTGAGTGTGTGTGTGTGTGTTAATGATGTTAGTGATCACTGAGAGTGTGTGTGTGTGTTAATGATGTTAGTGATCACTGAGTGTGTGTGTGTGTTAATGATGTTAGTGATCACTGAGAGTGTGTGTGTGTGTGTTAATGATGTTAGTGATCACTGAGAGTGTGTGTGTGTGTTAATGATGTTAGTGATCACTGAGAGTGTGTGTGTGTTAATGATGTTAGTGATCACTGAGAGTGTGTGTGTGTGTGTTAATGATGTTAGTGATCACTGAGAGTGTGTGTGTGTTAATGATGTTAGTGATCACTGAGAGTGTGTGTGT